>NC_136262.1:95816858-95824358 GCF_964187855.1 Myxine glutinosa | reverse complement strand
AGACGTGGTCATACCAAAACCGCTCGGTAAATAACATCTAAGCCACGTCTGTAACAATTGGTGTCGAGGAGTGGAATTCGAACCCGGGACTAAATTTATTAGGCCCAAATTTGTAACAATTAGAATAGATTCGGAGCGCGTTTCCCGCGCGAAATTATAACGGCGAAATTTGATTTTGTTATACGAAAATAAAAACCCGAATTTTGAAAGTCGCGCTATGGCGGATCAAGACAGCTGGGGTCCGGTAGGGGAGAGTGAGGCAGGGTCGGTCCAGGACCAAATTGAGGGACGCGAGGAGAGCGAAGCAGTGAGGGCGGCAGGGTCGCAAAATAGCGTTGTCATGCACGAGGTGGCCACGGCGTCCACGCCCGCGACCGTGGCAGCGCCGCCGATGGATTGGGGCCTATTTATGGAGAAAATGAAGGCCCTTATGGCCCAGTATAGCGAGGAAATGAGGGAGGAAATGAGGGCTCGGAGTGAGCAAATGAGGGCTCAGAGTGAGAAAATGAGGGCCCAGAGTGAGCGATTGAAGGAGCAATGGGGGGTAATGGGAAACCAAATGGGGGTAATGAGGGACGAAGCGAGGGCTCGGAGTGAGCAATTGGGGGTAATGGGAAACCAAATGGGGGTAATGAGGGACGAAGCGAGGGGTACTGGTGAGAAGGTAGACAAAAATTTTGAGGGGTTAGACAATGGGATAAAAGAGGTGAGAAATGGGTTAATGGGGGTAGAAAACAGAATGGCCGCTCAAGAGAATCAAATGGAAGGGATGCAAAAAGGGTTAGAGGGGTTAGAAAACACCATGGAAGGCAAATTGAGGGACATGAGGGACCAAGCGGAAAGGGAAGTTAACCAAATGGGGCAGCAGATAGAGGGGGTCAGAATGGGGGTAGAAGCCAAACTGGATGCTCACAGGGAGGAAATGGAGCAGATGAGGGTGGCATCTGGGCAGGAGATGCAAGTGATGGGAGAGATCAGGAGAGGAGTGAGTGAGGAGATCGGAGGAGTGCGCGAGGAGGTGAGGCACTGTAAGGAGCACATGGAGAAGGAGGTGAGAAAGGGGACTGTAAAGTTACAAGGGGGCATAGAGGACCTGACGCAGGAGGTGGAGCAGCTAACAGAGGGACAAAAATAACTAACGGGTCAGGTAAAGAAGAACACAGCGGTAATAGGAGGGTTAAAAGCGACACAAAATGACCTAAAAAATGACTTGGTAGCGACGAAGAGGGAATGTCAGATGGTACGTGAGGGACTGACAACGAGGTTGGACGAGGTGGTAGAGGTAATGGAGACGAAGGACCGGCAGGCGAGGACGCACATGGAAACGGTCAAGGTAGCCTTAGAGGATGAGCTTGAGGAGACGTACCGGGGAATAAAAGAGGTGAAGCAGAAACTAGAAGAAGTGGAAGAAGGGATGAGCGAAATTAAGAAGCGACGGAGAGGGGATAAGAAAGAGATAAAGGAGGAAGTAAAAGAATTGGTCCAAAGCCTGTGTTCAAATCGTGATGATGTGCTCATTAACCGGATGAGGGATTCGCAGGTGATGGAGGAGAAGCGAAGAGGAAGAGGACCCGGTGTAAGTGGTGACCAATATGGTCGTGCGTATGATGCGCCAGGGGATTTAAGAAGCTTGGGGGTCGAGATGGACCCGGGTGTTCGTGAGAGGCCGTTGGTGAAGTGTGCGACAGGTCTGGTGTGCGAAAGAGGAGGTGTGCGAGAAAGTCCGACTCTGGGGTGTGTGAGGAAAAAGTGCGTGCCAAGGAGTGAGTGTGCTGGCAAGAGTGAGTCGGTCGTAGCGCGTGTGCGAGGGGGCACATGGAAGCGCGGTGTGGTGAGTGTTACAGAGGGTGTAACGGGAGAGTGTGCGCGAGAAAGGTGTGTGACGGACAGGTGCATGAGGAAAGAGTGTGCTGTCAAGAGTAAGGGTGAGTGCGTGGTCAAGAGTGGTGGTGAGAGTAGTGAGAGTGACCAGGAGAGTGAGCTGGTTGTGACAGGTGAGCGAGGATGTACACCTGGGATGGAAGGATGCACACCTGGAATGGTAGAGCGTGAGTGGGAATGCACGCTGGAGTTGGTGGTGAGGCACGTGGTTGGGTGTGCGAATGAGAGCACACCTGTGATTGTCACAGAGGAGGTGACTGAGGAGGGGGCGCGAAGAGGTGTTTTGGTGAGGTGTGCGACCAACGAATGTGTGCCAAAGTGTTCGGTGGTCAGGTGTGTGACCAAGGCTGTGAGTGGAATGAGGGTACCTGGGTGTGTAAGGAAAGGTACGAGGAGCATGAGCACGGCTGGATGTGTGAGCAAGGAACGGGCTTCGGGGTGTAAGCATGCAGGTGAAGCATCGACATTAAACGGGTTAGAGGTTAGGTCGACTTTTAGCCGAATCGGGCCCTCGGTGCGTGCCGGGCCTCGCTTTGAACGGCCGCGTCCGTGCTCCACTAGGTGGAGCGGGCAGCTGGATAGGAAGGGTCGTCATGGCGACCACGTTTTGTTGAGACGCGCCGGCAGGTCGAGATCGGGACATTGGATGGCTCCACGCCGAGGTGGTGCGTGGGATCTCGGCCCGGGTAAGCCCCCGTCCCTGCCCCGAATGCCGGACGCATCCAGCCGCCGGCACAAAACAACCAGCATCCATTGCTTGGCTTTACGAAGCCGGGCTTTGGACAGAAATTGGCGCACCGAGAGGCATTAGTGAGTAGACTGGGTGATGAGGTTAGTGTTTTGGCCCCAAAATTAGAGAAAAACAAAATTTGATGATTGGCAAAGGATTGGCAGAGTGATGATTGGTAATGGTACAGTGATTGGCAGATGATTGGCAAATTTTTAATTTGTTGAAATTTGATGTGCAAAATTGGTAGTGAGAGACCCCCGATGTGGTGGGATGGCATCCCTGCCACCCTTCCCATGGTGGGGGGCAAAGGAGCAATAGCTTATGGGGTTGATGGCAGTGGAAACTAGCCCGGGTGGGTTAGGTTATTAGTAGGGATCTAGAAGAGATTGACATTAGGTAACGTTAAGTTTAGTTAGTGACTGATACCTGTAGTGGGGACGCAGGTAGATGAGTGTGGATGATAATGACGAGGGAGCGCAATAGTTTAAAGGGACGACTGGGAAGCGCAAGTTTCAGAAGGGAGTAGTTAGCTGAGATGATGCCGTGTGTGTGAGAATTGAACAGGTGTGATTGCACAGGTGTGCAACTGGACAGGTGTGTGGAGCAGTGTATGAGTGGTGAGTGTTGTGGATCAGCGCGAATGCGCTTGGGGAGAGAAGGGTGCAGGTGGCACCAGGTGTGAGAGCACAGGTGTGCAAGTACAGGTGTGTGGAGAGAGTTGGAGTAAGTGGTACGGAGTGGTGTGCATGGTGCGAAGGTGTGGATGGGGGAAGAGTGGACCCCTTTCACGGATACCCGGGGCGGGTAGTGTAAGTGTTAGGTAGAGGGTACAGGTAAATTGTGGTTGGATATTGGCATCTGTGGTGCGGTTGCAGAATGGTGTTGTGGATGGGTGCATTAGTGTTGTGGAAATGGCTGGGCGTGTAGCCTGTTAGTGTGTGTAGTTGGTTGGGCACTCCACCACTGTGAGGATGTCGGCCAGGTGAGGCCGCAGGTGGGCTCTGGGAGCCGGTAGTTGTGAGTGGGTGCCTGAGGATCCTGGGTGTGGATCGGGCAGCCCCGTGCCAGAGAGGGCACCGAGTGGGGAGAGTGCCAGAGGGCCTTCCCCAGGTAGTTAGGTTAGGGTAAGGAGCAGGTAAGCTCGGAGGCAACTGCAGTGGTGGAGGTGTGCAGGTGGGTAGACCCACTGGGAGAGGTACACGCCACAGCCCAGAAATTGTGCGAGGGCACCGGGAGATGAATTGGGGGAGTGAGACCCCAAATTGAAAAGCACCACAGGTTGGCCAATGGGAATTGGTTTTTAGAACCCATAGTGTAAGAGGGCCAATGGTTTGGCCGGAGAAAGACCCCGGGTAGTGTAAAGTTGTTAAAGTCATTTAGGAAATAGTTAGGATTGATGAACCTGTCGCACCATACGCAGCCACTTGCCTGTGGTGATGATGATGACTCCACACCTGTGTTTTCTTTGTTTTGTTGCAGGAAATGAAATTGCTGTGTGGATTGTGAGACGCATCACGACGTGGATGAGACATTGGGGTGATTCCATCTCTCCCTCCCTAGGAGGGACTGATGATGAATTGGTAATGGCAAATTATGATGTTGAGTTGGAGATGGCAAATTATGATGTTGAGTTGAAAATGGCAAATTTGATTGGTTAGGAGGGAGAGAAGACGAATTTGGTTTATGGGAGGAACGGGGAAGACAGTAGGGATGTTTGTTGATTTGTAAAGTAGATGTTTATGGGTAGTGTTGTGTTTTGTGGATACAGTAAGGGGTAAGGGAGGGGCCATGTAGGTTACCTGGTGGGGGGGGGGGAGCGTACGGTAGGAACGTACCTGTCTCACCTGGTTCCCATGTGCCCCCAGTGTGCATTACCTTACATTGCGTGCACTTTTGCGCCCTTACCACCTTACTCACTTGTCTGCTTCTTTTGTCTCCCACCTCCGAGGATCTGGCTTTGGGGTAGAGAGAGAGGAGAGAGAGGTGCTGGCTACGCAGTTGTGGGCCTGCACTTTCGCTGCTTGCTGCTTGGATCGATACACCATATGGACCGCAATGTTTGTGGCCACCCACCATGGACCGCAGCTCTTTTGCGGCCAAGCACCACCCGTGGATGGACCTATGGGTCAACGTGGCACCTATGCCATGCAGGTGAACCACTTTTAGTTGACACCACTGAAGGCCACAATATAGAAATGGACGCGGTTGGCGCCTTTCTTTATTTTTTGAAAGAGGCAAGAAGGCCAAGTGCACCACACGAAGGCAAGACCAGCGGCAGAACATCGGCCGGCTGCGACACCACCGGTGATTTATAAACACTTTATTGGTGCACCGGATGGTGCTCACTGTGTGATGGGGTGGTGCTTGATGCTTGGAAGGGGTGCTCTGCACATTATTAAAGGCCGTAGGCCACAGAGCACTCGTGGGTTGGTGTATCGATGCTAGCATGCGTGCTCTCTCTATGCATAACATCTGCATGTGTTCCTCCAAAAACAGGTCCTGGATCGTAGTGTAAATATCAGCGTAGTCTTGTGTAAATAATGCTCCCTACCGGCTGTATGTTTAGTTTGAGGATTCTTTCCGGATTCGGTTATCCTGTGGGTGTGTTTCTGTGAGGAGAAGGGTGCAACGTCGCAGGGGGACATATTTACTCATTTGTGAATATCTGTAAAACTGTCGCACTCAGGGTAGAGTTAATAGTAGAGGGAACTACATTGCGTGCCACACTAAAGTAGGTAAAAATTTATCGGGTCGGGACGCCCCGAGGGTAGAGAAGGGTGCAATGTTGCGAATATGGAATTTGGCCTCCATATCCGCTTGTAAATATTCCCCTATTTCCCCAATACTCCCCAACTATCCCCAATCCCCCATTCCCTAGTCCCATTGTCTGTAAACAATAATCAGTAGAGCCGACCTTCCCCTTTTTCCCCCATTAAATGTCGTGCCCAGGTCCACCGCATCACACGTAGACAACTTTCGGACATCTTGCTAGTTATTCTTAGTCTATGTCAGTTAAGGACTCGTTTCCATTAATTCTGACTCTTCGTTGCACCAGAATGTGATTATATGGCACCAGTAGTGAGTTTAGGACCTTTCCCATACCTCCTTCCATCTTCTTCCCCAAACAACAACTACAACTACAACTACAACTACAACTACAACAACAATTACAACAACAACGACGCTGCACCGGGGGAGTGTGCGTCATCACACCGGCTCGGTTAGCCGCCATTGACAATGCGCGCCGGACCATGCGCTCCACGGGGTTACCACGAAGGGGCTGGCTGTCAGCTCCTCGTCAAGGGCGGAGCCGGTAACCCCCCCGCACGCACCCAATGAGAAGCAACGTGCCGATTCCACGAGGCGGAGCTAACGAGCCGAGGGCGTGTCACTCCCCGCCGGATATACGAAGGACTCACCGGATGTGAGGTCAGATGCGCCCCCAGCTTGAGCAGACAAGTCACCATCTCCGAGCGCTGAATACCTCCCCGCATCTCTGGACCGGACCGAGTCGATTCTGACCTTTGAGCCCAGGTGCACCTGGAGCCATCGATCCTGCCTTTCCTAGCCATCAAACCCCGTGTGAGTCAGCCTTTTGTCCCGTTTATCTGTCGTCTGTTGGGAATAATATAAGAGTGTGTCTAAGTGCTTGTCTTTCTATGCTGTACCTCTCGTCCTTGTAATCTAACCTTCCGTAACAATATAACCTCCTCCGGAGGTCTTGAGAACTGAACCCTGGTGTCGTGTCATTTGAATCCCAGCTGTGTGTCTTTTCCTTCATTGATCTAGCGTAGCGCGATTAGTCGACGTTCGGGTATAATCGGGTAACTTGTGCAGACGTGGTCATACCAAAACCGCTCGGTAAATAACATCTAAGCCACGTCTGTAACAATATATATATATATGTGTATATATGTATATATATATATATATGTATATATGTATATATATATATATGTATATATATGTATATATATGTATATATGTATATATATACAGTGGAACCTCGACTTACGAGTGCCCCAACTTACGAGTTTTTCGAGATACGAGCCGTCACTCTGGCAGTTTATTGCTTTGAGATGCGAGCCGAGATCCGAGTTACGAGCTTTCGCCACCCGGTCACGTGGTTATCTTGCCGTGCACGTACAGTATCTCTGTCGTAGTATAGCGCTGCATTTTAGATTTCGCATTTCGGTTATTTTGAGTTTACGCCGCCAGGTGGGCTCCGGTCACGTGGTTATCTTGCCGTGCACGTACAGTATCTCTGTCGTATAGCGCTAATGATATATAACGCCGCCGATAATGATATGATAATTTATGATAATCTATGCAGCACGACGTGGTCCTCACGTCACACAAGGCGCCTTTGCCGGCGCAAAACGGCTCTCTCAGGGTCAAACTCGGTATCGTTTTGAGCGCACGGTTCAGACCTTCAAGAAAAAGTTTATTTTGTAAAAGTCGAGCCACGCGTTCAAAAGATATGACCGGTTTTGTTGGCCGGCACGTCGGCGCTCGAATCGAATCGAGTTAAAACGAACACTGCCGTTGTCGGGTCCGTCTGAGACAACCACCGGGCCTAGAACGCTGGGACCGGTCTCGTTGGATAGGCCTGGATCAGATCTCGAAACGCTGGAAGCTGCACCTCTCTGTGATAATCTTGTGGACCATGACAAGAGATCGTGCGACACGTGGTTATCATGCCGTGCAAGTACAGTATCTCTGCCGTCAACTTGTTCAGAGTGCCGGCGATAGCTCGCCTTCTCTTTGTGGAAAAAACGGTGAGATCCTTAACATCCAACAACTAATGGGACGCAAACGGGGCGCCCAGTTTAGCGGTACACCCATTGATGAATCACCCTGCCTGTGATTCACCCATGACAGGTTATAGC